>NC_039360.1:76684598-76717328 GCF_003573695.1 Papaver somniferum
AAAAAAAAAAAAAAAAACGATGTATATATTCAGAAAAAAATATCAGACAAATACAAAAAAATCAAGTATTTTTCAATTCCATTCTCTCTTGTCCAAAAATAAAAGAGAGTAGTCAATGTAAATAAGAGTCATGTAAAGAGTCATTTTGTTGTTTCATTGTAATAAGCAAGGAGGGTGTATGACATTGATGTACAACGCGAGTAATTGTGAAATACCTCCAACTCATTCACAATTCTCGTAAAGTCCGGACAGCTAACTAGATTTCGACCTTGGTTCTTAGCCTGAGAAACTATCTCTTGGTGATTAGTAGTCATAACATCCGATCTTTCTTTACACATGTGTGGATACACTTTACACTCTTATCACATGTCTTTATTTGTTATCAGTGCTAGGATTGTGCCTTTGATAGCTAGATTGACATCTCCATTTTGCTGTGAGCTTAAACTGTCTTGCACATGTCACATTTGATGGAATCTGAGCTTGTATTTTGACCTAGAACTTTGTAGGTACGTTCTAAGCAAACCTTCACGAGACTTCACTCGTCCACTAGGGACACTTAGTGGTTTAAAAGGCTTAGTGCATACGCTAAATGCATTCGAGAGACCAGCGACAGTGGTATAGGTAGGATTTCCTTAGTTTTGTTTTACTTGAGGACAAGTAAAATTCAGGTTTGGGGGTATTTGATGAGTGCTAAAAAGTGCATATTTCTATATATTTTTCTTGGCATTTAACTCATCTTTTGTGCATTAATTCTACATTTTATCCCATATTCTGTATTTTCATTGTTTTCAAGAATAAATATTTTTCTTAATTAATTTTGCATTTTTAGGTACTAAATAAAGCCTGGTTATCTAACGGAGCGAAAAGAGCAAAGAAACGGCAAAGACTCCCGCTAGGAGGAAGCGAAGAATGATGTTTGCAAGAGCCGGATCAACTAGAAGTGGGCTTGAAGAGGAAGAATTGTTCTTAAAGAAGATATGGGCTTGGCATACCCAAGACCCAAAACCCTCACCCAAATCCATTTCCTATATCCATACCCGTTTCCCTTTCTAGCCGTCAGATTGGATCATCTCAGCATCCTACGGTCGCAGCATCGCCGTACATCAAAGTCTGAAGCTCCTGTCTAACACTACAGCACCTAACTCCATCTGGAGCCGTCAGCTTCGTTGTATCACTTAATCCAACGGTCGCTTAGAGCCTTCTTCTATCTTGCTGTTAGATTCAATCTGAAGTTGATGATCCAACGCCTTCCACTCGTTGTTCATCAAACTCCGCTGCACCTGACCAACACCTAAACATCAAACCCATCGACCCAAAACAAACACCCACCTTCTTCTTCCACAAAATTCCATTCTCCCAAAAACCTCTTCCTCCCCCCGACAGTTGCAGACATCACCTCACCCATCGCCACCATCACCTCCCCAGCCGACCATCATCAGAACAACCATACCCTAGTTACTCTCCTTCTTGTTCTTAGCACCCACCACTCTTAGGTGCTACATCCAAGACAGAGATGGAACTAGGGTTTCACAGTGGAGAGAAGAAGGAAATTGGAGCAGCGTTCGAGTAGCAGAAGCAAGTTGAAGCATGGGTCAGCGCTCAATTGCAGAGGGGACAGCAAATTCAGAGGGTATGGTGAGTTTTTCCCAAATTCCTATAAACCCTAATTTTGTTAAATTTGGGGGTTTGGTGTAAAAACCCTAATTGGGTGTTCTGATTATAAATAGGAAGTGAGGGTGTAATGTTTTGGGTATGCCTGGATTACCCAGAGCTTCACCCAAGAGGACTGGACTATCCAGTTCCTCAACTGTTGGTTCATTTGTTTTGTAAATTTTCAGTCATGTTTTGTTTGAATTTGCTCTTATTTCAATATCAGTTATTAATGTTAATCATGTTCTAGTTGTCACTGCTAGGGTTAGATGAAACCATTAATTCATTGTTAAGTTCAGTTCAAGTTTTGATATAGTTTTGTTGTGCTAAGAATGCTAGGATTGAAATTATCCTTCAGGATTGCTTACTCATCTAAGTGATTGATCTGCGGTTAGTTTGTTTTGTGAGAGGACAGCTAATACTAGGATTAGATAATTATCTTAGTGATACTAAACCATCCTCCTGAAACAACCCTTTGATGAGCAGCAGGCTTGAACCTTCACTGCCAGCTAGATAGTCAGCAAGCCTAGAAGCTCACTGATATCTACACCAGGGACAAGAACATAATGGAACTAGGATGACTTAACTTAAGTTAGTGGTGGATTCAATCCCTAATTCTTTATTTCTTTGTTCTAGTGCTTCACTGCCATTACTTCCTTGGTTCTTTATTTCTCACTGCCTTAGGCTCATTGCCTTTGATTCTTTGCCACTGTCAATCTTTGCATCTGTGGCTCACTGCCACTGTCACTTACTGTCACTGCTTAGCTTAGGAAACTTCAACTACACACACAAGTCCCTGTGGATTCGACCCGTTCTTGCACAAACTACAACCGACACCGTGCACTTGCGGTTTAACAAGTAGGCTTTCTTTTACTCTTATTTTCTACATCTCTAAGAGCCTACCAATTACCATTCCATGGGATTGTACATTCGACCATAGAATCAGAGTAATTAAGATTTATCTATTACCATTTATGAGACCAGTTGTGGATTCGATCATGAAATCGGAGTAATGAGATAATATAGTTATCGCTATTCTATGAGATCAAGTCGTGGATTCGATCATAGAATCAGAACAATTGTTATTTCCATTCCATGGGACCAGTCGTGGATTCGGCCATGAAATAGGAGCAATTGTAATTAGGAATAACTAACTTTGTGGCTCTATACTAGCAGAGCAACCTATCTAGGAGCATTAATTATCCCGATATGAGCTTGCCGGTAAGTCATATCTTTTATATAGTCAGGGTAAACTTGTTGTTTAATCCTGAAGACGTTATCGCTCTATACTAGCAGAGCAAGCTGTCAAGGCTTGGTCCATCTCGTGATGCTATTTAGAAATAATCACTGAAAGTATTCAGTATTCATGAGATATGCCGTTGTCCAGTCGTGAGACTGCATATCTACATGTACTCTGAGAGAAAGTACTCTCAGTTGAGAATTCGATGAGAGACCCGTGTCTCGATACTCACGTCTGATTGCTGAATCAGAGCTTCGTATAATTATGAGTTTACGAATTTAGCCTTTGTCGAAAATCCACCATCTACATTAAGTCCCCTGCTTACTGAGGAAAGTTGTGTTCCTCAGTCAGCATTAAATGGTGATTTTCCGGCCATAATAATACCAGTGATTGAACTTAGTCGTAAGTTGAGACATTACCGGATTTAGAGAGCATGAGAAAACCACGACTTGATGAAGGATTCAATGTCATGATTGGAGCGTCGAGCATAAATTGGTGTTGAACCGCTGGTTTGGACGACGAGTCCGTGGTCAGTTAGGATTCGCGGGTCGGGCCCAATAAGGAAATCCTTAGAAAATTAGGTTTTGGAAATAAAATTGATATAAAAGGGATTAATTCTTTTTTTTTATTTCACGCCCAGATCTCCATCACGCCTTCATCTTCATCACGTCTGAGCATCAGGAGTTTTTGCCGGAGCTCCGATCACTGCCGACCGTCGCCGCCACCGTCCGGCCAGCGCCGGCCAGGTGACCGATTTTTTTTTTTGTTGTTGTTTACATGAATTTAATGAAGTGATCATGTTGAGATCATATACATGTGTATACAATTGGTGTGAGTTTTATGAAAAAACCCTCGTTTTTTGAAAACGCATGTTCGTTCGATCGTGAGTTTTGAAATTAACCATAATCCCTGATTTAGGAGAGATTTGTTTCTTCAGTATATGAACCTAGGTTCAGTGATAAAACTTAGTTTATGAGCTTTCATGTGTACCAAGGTTTTATCATAAAAGAAGTGAATTTTCATGAAATCGGAATAATCCTTCGTTTTAAAGACAAATAACGATGACACGAAGGAAAATATGTATGATGAGCTTGTGTCCAGTGATAAAATTTTGCTTATGAGCTTTCATGTAAATAAAAAACTTTATCATATGTATGAGATGTGAGCTTTCACAATATTTTTTGAAATAAACCTTCGTTTTAAAGACAAATAACGACGATACGAAGGAAAATAAAGTTTATATATATGCAGCCGTGACATATATCGTGTAAAATATGATGGTATATTTTATTTGCATGAATTTGTTTTCATTAGATAAAATTCTTGAGAATTTATGTAAGCAATGTTGCATTAATTGTTGTTTTTTCGAAAAATCAGAAACGTGGGTTTTGAGGAATCTTCGAAGATAGACAATATATTTATGATGAAATATTTTATTGTTATGAACTTCATAGGTCAGTTTTGTGAATGTTCACATTATGAAAATTGTGTTCGTGATTTTATGAAAAATCAGTTTCGAAATTAATAAAGTTTTGTTCGTTTTTGCAGTTTTCGAAGAGACGAACGAGTTTGAGGTGTTAACTCTACCGTTACTATCACTATTGTTAGTGGAAGTAAAAAAGGTAAGAGTTAAGAGTTACCATTTTTTTCCGTATTTCCTTGATTCGTGTCTGGACAGCATACTGAAGTAGAATGTAATGTGGACTTTGCAGTTTTTTTTAGCAAAATGACTAATTCCTCAGCCGACAATACTTCAAGGGACGAATCGCATTCTGATGATGACATCTCCAGGGATGATGCACACGTGGACGAGACCTCCATTGGTGAAGAAGAGGAAGATGCCACTGGCGTGAAGAACATTCCGAATATAGAAGACGCATTCTTTGAGGAGGATCCAAAAGGAGCTTAAGCATATCCCAAGTCCCCGGTATATCGTCTTCTGATCAACCCCTATGACTGTGACTCAGAAGAAATTAGTGACCCCGAAGATGGTAATACGTCTTTGTCTCGAACGAGGGATTTTCCTTGCATCGACCATAGAGTTTAAGCTTTCTCGACGCCCTTTGGAAAAAAATTCTGGATGGGCAAGGCATATGTTGGGTTTCCCTCATGTCATGGTTATGCTCAACCAGGCGCAAGTGACGAGAGCTATTCAAGCTTCTGGAGACTTTTATATTAATCATGATGTGAAAAGTATCGTGGCTTTGTTGGCCCATTGGTGTGTTCCCACTCATACCTTCATATGTAGATGGGGAGAATTTACTGTTACCTTAGAAGATGTGGCTGCTTTGATGCATCTCCCGATTACAGGTAATTTCTCTGGAGGTCTTTCGGATGAGGAAAAAGTGGTTTTTGACACTCTGACAGTTGCGATGGAAGAAGTGAACAAGGCGTATGGTAGTAAAGGTTGTTATGCCCATTGGTTGACACGTTGGTGTCCAAGAGATGAAGTTTATGATAGTCCCATCACCGGTATGTTACCTATTATCGCTTTCTTATTCTTATGGTTATCCAGAGACATATTCGAAGACAGTGGACATTTGTTGAAGCCTTTCATAATCCCTTTTGCTATTAATATGGCTCAAGGTGAGCAACTCCCAATAGGTAGCTTATTCCTGGGTTCCTTGTATTCTAACTTAGATTCCTTGGTGTTAGATTCCAGCGTGTCGAATGGCTTCATGAAGATTGAGTGTTATGTTAACACGATGTTTCTTCAAGATTTGATGTGGAAACACTTCAATAATTATGCGCCTATCCCATGTAATATCTTGCAAGGACCAAATACTGATGCCCGTCACATCTTCGCCGAGAAAGATAATACCCGAATCATGCGTTGGTCTACAAAGCAGCCTCGGTCTAAAGCACGCCTCATTGATGTGTTGGATTAAGAATCGGAGTCCGACTTTCGTCTGTGGGTGTCGGTTCCTGATTATGTTTCTCAACCAACGACTTTCAATACTGGAGAGAGCACGACTCTGAAATCTGGTGCTAATCCGAATGACGGTGAGAGATCCTTCATGTTGTGTTGTACTCCTGGTCACTTGTTATCCGTTATGTATGGAGAGTGGGCACTAGAAGAATACAACATTGATAGGGAGGCTTGACAAATGGGTATGGATCAATGTGTTCCAACTAACCGGAGAAGGAAACCATCAGTTGATTAGCTTGCGTCTCGTTTAGATCACACTCACGTGGAAGGGAGTAGTTATTGGTTTCCTGGTTCTGATAGACTTGCATATGTAACCCCAGGTTATATAGAATTATGGCATCAACAATTTGAGAGGTTGCATGAATTCGTGACAGTTAGTCAGCTTCCAGTGAAGATTCCTTCGTCTGCTGAGATGATCTCTGGTCGACCAAGACTGAAGTACCTTTCTGGTGATAAACGAAAATTATCTCCAGGATGTTCTCAAGTAAGATTCTCCACATGTCTTTTATGAAACCATGGTAACTGTATTCTGATCATGTTATTGAATTCTTTACAGGACGGTCGTAGCGTAAAACCTCGAATCACGACGGAGAAGGAAGGAACAAAAGTTATAAGTTGTTACCTAATACCATGAAGTCCCCAGTTCGCTCTTTGGTGAGTTCCTAATATTTCTCACCGTGATTTTCATTGCTATTAACATTAGAATCATGAAGCCAATGTTGTTAATTTTGTTGCAGAATTTTACTCCATCAAGTCTTGAAGGTCTTCAATTTTCCGCTACTGAACAAGCAATCGCTGATTTGAGTGACGAAGGAACTGTAAGTATTTCTTCACTTGTTCAAATGTGGTGCTTCATAGATGAAAATATTGATTGTAAAGGACGTGTACAGGAGGATGTCGTCATGGAGATGGAGAATTCTGGAACTCAATCATCCTCTGGAATGGGAACGGAGGTAATTCCCAAGATTCGGAGCCGGATGGAAGTGATGTTCCTCTTGTCGTTGATGTGGACAATTCCAACCCCTTGGACACTTTGGAGACTCCTCAAGTAAGTATATATCCTGTATATTCTTCATAGAAGTATAAAAGTGCTGACTTGTGAATGAATGAATGAGAACCCATGTGAATATATGAAAACTTAGTCGAACTTCGTCGTCAGAAAATTCAGAACCCAGCTTTTTAGTAAAAACGCTATAGAATCTTCGTTCGGAGTCGGATTTTGATGATCTGCATATGAAAATTCAAGCCCGGAAAATTTCCAAGCTTTAGAAAAGAAACTTTTTTAAGTTTTGAGCACGTTCAGAGATTTAAAAAGGCGAAATAGTAAACTTCCAGGAGACTTCCAGAACTTTTTCAGATTGCGCATCACTTGATATTTTGGCCACATCTACTCGCTCGTTCATCGGATTGTCATGAAATTTTGACATGTCATAGAGGACATCCATACGAAGAGAATGAAATATGACCCATACTCAGATTCTTTGTAGATTGCTTCCAGTTTGTCTCTTAGTACAGGGCAGAGTTCAGTTTCTTCAGACGGACTCATCGTAAAATGTGTTTTCATGACTTGCATGTTATTTGCTCGTGCCTTGAATGTAGTATGATGAACTTTGATGATATTTCCTTCGGGTATACTGTGTTTCATAATCTCCTTTGGCTTCGTGACTCTAACCTCATGTAATCTTCGTATTAGGTGCTAAATACCGAAGTTGAGGATACTGGAGCCAATGATGATAACTCTAACCCTTCCGAAGTTATTGATGAAGAGACGGCCATCCCTGCACTTCGAGGCCATGAGAAGGTCGCTGCTGATGTTATGGAAAACCAGATGATTGTAGCCTCAGTGATAGAAGAAACCGAGATAGCAGCGGAGAATACCGAAGGAACCGTTGCTTTGGTCGTGGAAGCCGCTCCAGTGACTGAGAACCGTATAATAGTGTATGAATATCCAACTGCAGGGGTTTCTTTCGATCCTCCCTTTAACACTTCACTCCTGTATCATGAACTTGTCGGTGGATTCAGCGTTCCTATTGGATATGCACGCTTGTACGAGACGATATGGAAGAAGTTTGGGCACATGATCGTTGACAGGAACCCTGGGCGTGCTTATGCTTTAACCATGCAAGTAGGCGTTATATTGCGTGTCGTGAGTGATATGCATACGAGACCCAGGAATACCGTGACTCCAGATATACTCTTTGATTGGGAGTTTAACTTGGAGAATTCAGAAAGACTTGGCCTCAACGTGAAATGGCTTCGTAAGCAAATAAACGTTATCAAGGATTCATGTGAAAAGAACATACCCTTTCCCAATGATGCTGTGAAGGAGAAGGAGGACAATATTGCCAAGCTGACCGAGGAGTTGAACAAGGATAAGGCGGCTTTGCAAATCTAGAAGGATGCTGATGAGCGAAAGCCTTTTCTTGCTGATCTCTTGAACTTCTGAACTTCTGAGAGATGTGAGGTTTATACTTGGGTTTTGATATTTAGATGGTTTTGGATTGACTGATGGTTGAGTATTTTCTTGTAGATTTGATAGAGATTTTCTTTTATGAAATATGAACTGAATTTTGATAAATTGCTGAATTCAAATACTGATTGCAAGTATTGCAAATGTTTTGGAGGAATTGAAATACAAATGAAAGAAAATCCCAACGCCATGAGTGCTTCAAATGTCCAATGATTTCAGATAAACGCCTTGAGCCAATTTTCGTGAATTACTGGTAGGGTTCTGCCATCTGTGTTGGTCAATTTGTAGTAAACTCCGGACACGGACTCAGCAACCATGAATGGTCCTTCCCAAATGGAGTTCCTTGTATAATGAAGACCGCGCTGAACTGCTTTGAGAACCAGGTCCCCTTCATGGAACTTGTTAGGCTTGGTGGACCGTGCCTTGAATATCTTCCGCTGATTCGGAATTCCCTGTTTGACGGAATTCCACGATTGTGGCACATATGGACACTCGCGCGGAAGAGAGTATCCAGCATAGTGTTGATCATGCTTAGCCAGGTCTTCAACGATAAACCTCTCGATGGAGTGACCGATTTGAAGAAGTTTTGAACCCAACCATTGAGTGTAATATTGCTGAGGTGAGGTTACCCGCTCGTAGCTTTTGATGACTGCTAAATTGTTCATGGGGAGAAGTCCCTGGACCATAGTAGCATATCTGAATATTGGTAATATTGGAGCATGAGGAGGAATAAGACTTTCCTGAGCTCGAAACCTTATGACAAAGGTGTGTGGATTATCTCCAAGTTCCTGCGTAAGTCCCATCAGAGTTTTTACTTCTTCCAGATGCTCAAACGGTGGTGCGTCCTCTGCTTCGTCTTCCGACTCGGAATCCTTGTTGATGACAAGATGTGTTGAAGGCATGGTTGCCCTTCCAGCATGAATCCAAGTTCTCCTAAGGACCATGTCGTATCCAGGGTCTTCCCGGATTATGAAAAACTTGGCCTCAGTGCAGATCAATCTTTCCGTAACTTTGAGAGTGATGAAGCCGTATGCGTCTCTGGAGATTCCTTCGTGGTCCCTGATTCCTATGGGAGCGTGGGTGGCTTCCCGTCGAGTAATACCAGCAGCTTTGAGAGTTTTCAAAGGGATGATGTTGACAGCGGTACCAACATCGACGAACGCCCTCTTGAACTCATTTCCTTTAATGTGCACTGTGGTGAGCAGTCCCCAGTCACACATTTCTGTGTCGGTGGCTGAAGGTCCGGTGGTGGTCTCTTGGGTCAGCAGACGTCTTCCGGACACGATGTTGTTCAGTGCAGCAAACATGTCTTTCCTTTGAGCTTTCGAAAGATACAACAACTCGCGGACATGTTCGATCAGAGATTGGACCGCTTCCTTGACAGGAGGTTCAGAGATGGTAAAAGTTCTGACTGGGAGGGGTTTTGTGTGTACTCCCTCAGTTCCCAGATTAGCTCTCCTGATTCGACCTTTTCTTTACATATGCGCTTCAAAATTTTGCAATCACTTGTGGGATGGCTGACGTATCTATGGAAGCGGCAATACCGAGGATTTTCCATGGCTTCTTCAGTTGGTTCCTTCTTTACATAAGGCAATTTGATTACACCATCTTGGATCCAGGCATCGAGTAATTCATTAACTTCTTCCATTGAACATGGAAAATCAGGTGCTTCTAGATCTTCCGTATGCTGAGGAGGGACTTTTGAATTCTCCTTTTTGTGTGCCTTCGAAGGGGTGGAGGAAGTCAGCTTGTGTTGTGGTTCTGCTTTTCGCTTACTCCCTTCTGCGACAGCATTTGTTGAAGGTTGCAGGTTGTACTGCTTGTTGATCAAACGCCTGCTTCCTCGAATGCCTTTTGAATCTTCAGTCTTTGTAGACTTTTCTCTTTCCAAAAGAGCGGGTGCAGTGGTTGCCGACCTTTTCGCAGCTTCGTGAAGCTCTGAGAAAGTCTGGAATCGAAGGTTCTCTAGCAAGGCCCTGTAGACCGGGAGCATGCCATTGATGCACAAGTCCACCAGTTGTTGCTCCGTGACGTTTGGGTCATGACAATCCAGGGCTTGGACTCTGAACCTTTTCACATAATCATTGGGATTTTCACTAACCCTCTGAAACATTCTTCCAAGGTCGGAGAGGATGACTTGTTCTGACACGAAGAAGTATTTCCTGTAAAATGCGTTAACCATTTCTCCCCAATTGTTGATGGTCCCTGGTGTGATGCTGTTATACCAGGTGTATGCCCTGCCTTTCAGAGATTTTGAGACTTCCTTGAGACGGACGACATGATTATGTTCATGTTCTCCCAGGGCTTCGAGAAAACGAGAGACATGTTCCCGAGCATTGCCAGTTCCATCATACAAGGTGAAAGTTGGAGAAACGTAACCTTTGGGGAGTGGAATCCTCTGCGTAGCGGCAGGATAAGGAGGTTGATGACGATGGTCATGCGATGTCTTTCCTTTTCCATGGTTCTCTAAGAGGTGCTCCAGATCCTCGCGAGTGATGAAATTTGGTGATCCCTTCGCTGATGAGTTGTCTGCAGCAGTTTTGTGGACTTCGTCGTCTTCTACTGTATGGATTGGAATTACTTCAGGACCGTCGTCTGAGGATTTCTCCTTCTCCTTTCCCTTGTCTTGAGTATTCTCTGACATCTTTTCAGTAAGAGTTTTGATATAATTACACAGCTCCTTCTGTGTAGCAGCCATGTCAGTCTGGTTTTTTGCAAGAGTCTCCTGCGCTTTGATAAGATCAGCAATGGTAGGCGGTGTATCTCCTCTGACTTCTTCAGGGTTTCGTCCGAAAAGTGGATGAACTTCGGCGTGAGGAGGAGTAGTGTCCCACCATCAGTGTTGGAGGTCGGAATTGTCTCCGGGATATTCTGATTGTTGTTGTTGCTAGTGCTAGCATGGTTTGTGTTAGGATTCGTAATTGAACCTGACCTGAGATCAACCATCTTGTGAAATTGTTAGATTTCAATCGAGAGATTAACCTCTGTAGACGGTGGATTTTCGACAAAGGCTAAATTCGTAAACTCATAATTATACGAAACTCTAATTCAGCAATCAGACGTGAGTATGACACGAGTCTCTCATCGAATTCTTAACAGAGAGTACTTTCTCTCAGAGTACATGTAGATATGTTGTCTTACGACTGGACAACGACATATCTCATGAATACTGAATACTTTCAGTGATTATTTCTATATAGCATCACGAGATGGACAGCTCCTAGACAGCTTGCTCTGCTAGTATAGAGCGATAACATCTTCAGGAACAAACAACGAGTTTACCCTGACTATATAAAGGATATGACTTACCGACAAGCTCATATCGGGATAATTAATGCTCCTAGACAGCTTTCTCTGCTAGTATAGATCCACAAAGTGAATTATTCCTAATTAAGATTGATTCTGCCGTGACATTCACTACTGAATTCCCAGAATAATCTATTATTGCTCCTATTCCATGGTCGAATCCACGACTGGTCCCATGGAATGGCAATAACAATTGCTCATATTCCATGGTCGAATCCACGACTGGTCCCATGGAATGGAAATAACAATTTTTCTGATTCTATGATCGAATCCACCACTTGATCTCATAGAATAGCAATAACTATATTATCTCATTACTCTGATTTCATGATCGAATCCACAACTAGTCTCATAAATGGTAATATATAAATCTTATTACTCTGATTCTATGGTCGAATCTACGATCCCATGGAATGGTAATGCTCACTTTATTATTCTGAATTCGTAGTCGAATCCTCAGCTGATCCTATGAATTAATAATAAACATTTTATTACTCAGTTTTGTGAATTATTATCCACCGAATTCCACAATTACTAATGAATAATCAACAACCGGGCGTCTGAGCTACCTTTAAGTAAGCCACGATTCAAATGATGAAGGTGTATTCAATGATGATACACTAACAGTCACCGCTCGAACGAGTATTTCAAAAATACAACGAAACGATGAACCTATGCAAAATAGAGAAGAAAATAATAAATGATTAAAAATATTGACCAGGGTGCTGGGAGAACGGACACACGACCGACCGACCGTGTCGCGGTCAATCCCACGCCAGTTTTATATTTTTAATGCATTTTATTATTTTCCATGATTTGATGAAAATCCTCTCATTTTATCAAATCTCCTTCGTCTCGAGGAAACTCCTCGGTTTCATGGTACTTCCATAAATCCATAAAAAATAATATAAAATTAAGGAAAGGAGTGTGGGGCATGACCATTGGCCAACCGGCCATGCCTTGGTCCTAACCGGACCCACACCCACGGTTACTTATTATTTTATTATTATTATTATTATTTCTCTAATTTCATGAAAAAACTCCTTGATTTCATGGTATTTTTGCACAAAGCATCAAATAATAATAAAATAATATAAATTATGAAAACTTGTGTGACCGGGCCTTTCCCTAGCCGGTCCCATACGCCCCTTTGTTTTATTATTTTATTATTAGTTTTCCTTGAATTCATCAAATTCCTTAATTTCATGGTAATTCTCTCAAATTAGGAAAAATTCCCTCAAATCATCAAAAATACCTAAAAAATATTAAAAAATTATGAAAACTCGTGGGATCGGGCCCAAGCCGGCCGGCCATGCCTCCACGGTCCCACACGCCCTTGTTTTTATTATTTTAATATTTTTTGCTTCCCTGAACTCATGAAAACTCCTTCAGTTCATGAAAACTCCCCAAATTCATCAAATTTCTCAAAATTCATGAATTTTCATAAAATTATTATAAAATTAGGGAAACTTGTGGGACCGGGCAGTGGCCGGCCAGTCATGCCTTCCACAGTCCCACACGCCCTTGTTTTATTATTTTAATATCTTTTTCTTCCCTGAACTCATGAAAACTCCTTCAATTCATGGAAACTCCCAAAATTCATCAAATTTCTCAAAATTCATGAATTTTTCATAGAATCATCAAAATATTATAAAATTAAGGAAAAGGCACCACGAGACCGTGGTCACGACCGGCCGACCATGCCTTGACCACGGCGGTCCCATGCCTCCTCATTCCTTATTTTATAATTATTTTTCATCATCTCATGGTGTTTTTCCTCAGTTTCGTCGAAACCATAATTTTGGCATATTTTCACGAATGGATGCTCTATTGCACGCCAAAAAATATCAAAATTCTCAAGACTGGGACGCAGACGCCTTGGGGACACGAGCACGCTATCTTGACCGACCAAGATTGGCTCTTTGGCTCACGGAAGCCGGTCCCATCAATTTTCACAGTTTTGACCTAATTTGCACAATTACTCGTATTAGGTCCAAAACTCTCCCAAACACTTTGGATTTTCATGAAATGATCGTCAGGCGGTCACGGGATAACCCAGGGCCGGTTTCATGACTCCATGGTCGGTCCCTCGCCTCGTCATAATTAATTAGGTTTTCTCACCTAAGGCTCAGACGAGCATTTTTTGAAAAAATGATTAAACCAACATTTAATCATTCTTCCACCAACAAATCGTCAACTCTTCAGGAGTTATTTGTATTTGCTCAAGTGAGCATATGGATACTACATGGTTGATCCACGGTCCCATGTAATCGCTCCCTCCTTCGTCCCATGGTTGAAATTCTGACAACCATGAATTGATCATCAATTGATCAAATTAGGGTTTCTGAATCCAAGGATCATCATTCCAGATTCCAACCTTAATAATTTTACGACGCCCTTATGGTCATTAATTTCATTAATTATGCTCGGTTCAACGACCAGTATTCTAATTAATATTTTTGGTAAGCTGCCAATAATCCATCAGATGAGCAACACATGCTCAGACGATCAAATATTCAACAATTCATCACATGAGCGGCACTTTCTCAGATGAGGAATATTTTCTCAATATTGGTTCAACAATCAATATTCAACGATCCATCGAATGATCAATACTTGCTCACTTCATCGTAAGAACTATACCTCTGTCTCATGACATGTTCAATTCATGAGTTTCAGAACATCATGTTCAACTCAACGACTACATGGACTCATCGTCCCATCAAACCACGAAGTCATCAATTGACTAACAAACCACGAGACGTCAATCGTGTCACTTGGGGGGGATATCACTTAGGGTGTTTGGTCTGGCGGTCTATGACACGTGTGTTCAAACATACGATGGAATGTGAGCAAGTCGTGCAATCAGTTGAAGGAATTCACGAGGTAGTGGGTGGAAAATCGACCAAGTCTCCACACGTTGAGAAACTGGTTTCAAACACGATCTCCACTTCCCCACTCCTTGATTCCATCAACTGTCACACTTCTTGGAATCATGGTGTCTACAATTTCAGCAATATAAATAAGTCTCTGAATCATGATTGAATCATCATCGTATCATCAATCTCATGTCTCATCGAAAACACGAGATCATCAACTCATCAATTGAGCAACTACTCTCAATTGAGAAATTTCAATCATTCAGAGCTTATCATATTCAGAATTCACACACCCACAATCTTTGATTACCATTGATTCCACTCATTTCCCATATTCCCTCCTACAGATCAACCCATCCTCTCTTGTGACCGAATTTACTCTGGAACGTTCATTGTCTTGATTTAGGCCGGAGTACTACAGATTGATCTCTCGAATCTAAAGCACCCCCTTTGCAGCGGTGCATCTGTGTGAGGTTTAACATTTCGCTCGGTTCGAGGAGTCTCCTCCGTACAGTCGTCTCCTCAATTCCTTACAAACCAGCAAATCGTTTTTCCCCATCTACAGATTAGCGACCACAGTGGGAGATCATTCTCTCGGTTGAAATCTAAAAATTTCACAAGATGGTTGATCTCAGGTCAGGTTCAGTTAAAAATCCTAACACAAACCGTGCTAGCACTAGAAACAACAACAATCAGAATATCCCGGAGACAATTCCGACCTCCAACACTGATGGTGGTGACACTACTCCTCCTCACGCCGAAGGTCATCCACTGTCCGGACGACACCCTGAAGAAGTCAGAGGAGATCCACCACCTACCATTGCTGGTCTTATCAAAGAGAAGGAGACTCTTGCAAAGAACCAGACTGACATAGCTTCTACACAGAAGGAGCTGTGTAATTATCTCAAAACTCTTAATGACAAGATGTCGGAGAAGACTCAAGAGAAGGGAAAGGAGAAGGAGAAATCCTCATACGAAGGTCCTGAAGTAATTCCAATCCATAAAGTAGAAGACGACGAAGTCCACAAAACTGCCGCAGACAACTCATCAACGAAGGGATCACTGAATTTCATCACTCCCGAGGATCTGTAGCACCTCTTAGAGAACCATGGAAAAGGAAAGACATCGCATGACCATCGTCATCAACCTCTTTATCCTGCCGCTACGCAGAGGATTCCACTCCCCAAAGGTTACGTTTCTCCAACTTTCACCTTGTATGATGGAACTGGCAATGCTCGGGAAAATGTCTCTCGTTTTATCGAAGCCTTGGGAGAACATGAACATAATCATGTTGTCCGTCTCAAGGAATTCTCAAAATCTCTGAAAGGCGGGGCATACACCTGGTATAACAGCATCACACCAGGGACCATCAACAATTGGGGAGAAATGGTTAACGCATTTTACAAGAAATACTTCTTCGTGTCAGAACAAGTCACCCTCTCCGACCTTGGAAGAATGTTTCAAAGGGTCAGTGAAAATCCCAATGATTATGTGAAAAGGTTCAGAGTCCAAGCCCTAGATTGTAGACTTTGCTCTTTCCAAAAGAGCGGGTGCAGTGGTTGCCGACCTCTTCGCAGCTTCGTGAAGCTCTGAGAAAGTCTGGAATCGAAGGTTTTCTAGCAAGGCCCTGTAGACCGGGAGCATGCCATTGATGCACAAGTCCACTAGTTCATACAAGCGTGCATGTCCAATGGGAACGCTGAATCCACCGACCAGTTCATGATACGATAGTGAAGTTTTAAAGGGAGGATCCAAAGCGACCCCTGATGTTGGATATTCATACACTATTATACGGTTCTCGGTCACTGGAGTGGCTCCCACGACTAAAGCAACAGTTCCTTCAGTATTCTCCGCTGCTGTCTCGGTTTCTTCTATCACTGAGGCAACAACCATCTGGGTTTCCATAACAGCAGTTCGACCTTCTCATGGTCTTGAAATATAGGGATGGTTTTCTCTTCATCAATAACTCCGGAATGGTTAGGGTTATCATCGTTGGCTCCAGTATCCTCAACTTCGGTATTTAGCACCTAATACGAAGATTACATGAGGTTAGAGTCACGAATCCAAAGGAGATTATGAAACACAGTATACCAGCAAGGCAACATCATCAAGGTTCATCATACTACATTCAAGACACGAGCGAATAGCATGAAAGTCATGAAAACACGTTTTACGATGAGTCCGTCCGAAGAAACTGAACTCTGCCCTGTACTAAGAGACGGACTGGGGGAAATCTACAAGGAATCTGAGGATGGGTCATATTCCATTCTCTTTGTATGGATGTCCTATATGACGTGTAAAAATTTCATGACAATCCGATGAACGAGCGGGTAGATGTGGCCAAAATATCAAGTGATGCGCAATCTGAAAAAGTTCTGGAAGTCTCTTGGAAGTTTACTATTTCGCCTCTTTCAAGCTCTGAACGTGCTCAAAACTTAAAAAAGTTTCTTTGCTAAAGCTTGGAAATTTTCCGGGCTTGAATTTGCATATGCAGATCATCAAAATCCGACTCCGGGTGAAGATTCTACAGCGTTTTTATTAAAAGCTGGGTTCTGAATTTTCTAACGACGAAGTTCGACTAAGTTTTCATATATTCACATGGGTTCTCATTCATTCATTCACAAGTCAACACTTTTATACTTCTATAAAGAATATACAGGATATATATACTTACTTGAGGAGTCTCCAAAGTGTCCAAGGGGTTGGAATTGTCCACATCAACGACAAGAGGAACATCACTTCCATCTGGTTCCGAATCTTGAGAATTACCTCCATTACCCTTCCCAGAGGATGATTGAGTTCCAGAATTCTCCATCTCCATGACGACATCCTCCTGTACACGACCTTTACAATCAATATTTTCATCCATGAAGCACTACATTTGAACATGTGAAGAAATACTTACAGTTTCCTCGTCACTAAAATCAGCAATTGCTTGTTCGGTAGCAGAAAATTGAAGACCTTCAAGACTTGATGGAGTAAAATTCTGCAACAAAAAAAAATTAACAACGTTGGCTTCATGATTCTAATGCTAATAGCAATGAAAGTCACGGTGAGAAATATTGGGAACTCACCAAAGCACCAACTGGGGACTTTACGGTATTAGATAACAGCTTATAACCTTTATGCCTACCTTCTCCACCATGAATAACCGCCTCAGTCTCTGAGAATTCTACACCGATTCGAGGTCGTATATTACGACCGTCCTGTGGTGAAATCCAGTAATATAATCAGAATACAGTTCTTATAATTTCGTGAAGATTATATGAAGAAACATACCTGAGAGCATCCTGGAGACGACTTTCGTTTATCACCAGAAAGATACTTCAATCTTGGTCGACTGGAAATCATCTCAGCCGAAGGAAGATCCTTGAATGGAGGTCTGGGAAATCTTACAAACCCACGTAAACGCCCAAGTTTCTGGTCCCAGAATTCTACATAACCTGGGATTACATAGGCGAATCTATCAGAATCAGGAAACCAGTAGCTACTCCCTTCCACGTGAGTATGATCCAAATGAGTCCCGAGTTTCTCAACTGATGGCTTTCTTCTCCGTATGGTTGGAACACACTGATCCATACCCATTTTTAGAGCTGCTCTATCAATATTGTACTCCTCCACTGAAAGCTCTCCAAACGTGAATGATAGCAAATGACCAGGAGTGCAACTCAACATGAAAGATCTTTCGCCATCACTCAGATGCGCACCAGAAGTCAAACTCGTGCCTTCTCCAGTATTGAAAGTCATCGGCTGAGAAACATAATCAGGACTGACACCCACGGGCGAAAATTGAACTCAGATTCTTCATCTAACACATCAATAAAATGTATATTAGAACGAGGCTGCTTGGTGGACCAACGCATGATCCTAGCATTATCTTTCTCAGAGAAAGTATGGCGCGCATCAGTATTCGGTCCTTGCAGAACATTACGTGGAGTAGGTGCATAATTCTTAAAATGCTCCCACATCAAAGCTTGAAGAAACATCGTGTTGGCATAACAATCAATCTTCATAGAGCCATTCGACACACTGGAGTCTATAATCAAGGAGTCCAAGTTGTAATACAAGGAGCCTAAGAATAAACTACCTATCGTAAGTTGCTCACCTTGAGCCATCTTAATAGCAAAGGGAATCACAAAAGGCTTCAACAAGTCTCCACTGTCTTCAAAAACGTCTCTGGACAACCATAAACATAAGAAAGAAGCAATGGGTAACATACCGTCGATGAGTTTATCAGAAACCTCATCTTTGGGCCACCAGTGTGTCAACCAGGAAGCATAGCATCCTTTACTACCAGCCTTATTCGCTTTCTCTATTGCAGCTGTCAAGACATGAGAAACGACGGTCTCCTCATCTGAAAGATCCCCAGGAAGATTGCCCGTGATCGGGAGATGCATCAGAGCCGCCACGTCTTCCAAGGTAATGGTAAACTCTCCCCATCTACATATGAAGGTGTGAGTGGGAATGCACCAGCGAGCAAACAGAGCCACAATACCACTTGCGTCATGATAAATGAACAACTCTCCAGAAGCTTGAATAGCTCTCGTCACCTGAGCCTGGTCGAGCATAGTCCTCACATGAGGAAAACCCAACATATGCCTCGCCCAGCCGACAAATTTCTCCAAAGGTCGTCGAGAAATCTTAAACTCTATGATTGATGAGGCGAAGACCCCTCGTTCAAGACAAAATCGAATCACTGTCTTAGGAGTCACCAACTTCTTCTGAGTAACAGTTCTGGGATTTATCAAAAGACGATACACTGGGGATTTCAAATGTTGCTCAGCTCCTGGGATATCTTTTTCAAAGAATGCATCATCTATGTTCCGGACATTCTTAATCCCAGGGATTTCGTCTTCGTCTCCCCCAACGGAATTTTCATCCATGCATGTCTCATCTATGGAGATACTATCATCAACGCACATCTCTTCCCTCAAGGCGTCGTCAACTTGGGAATTGGACATCTTTGCTAAGTAGCTGAAAAGGTTCACACTACATTCTACTTCAGTATGCCGTCCAGATATAAATTAAGGAAATACAAGCAAAAACCGGTAACTCTTAACTCTTACCTTTTATACTTTCACTAACAATGGTGATAGTAATACTAGAGTTAACACCTCAAAATCGTTCGTCTCTTCGAAAACTGCAAAAAACGAACGAAACTTTGTTAATTTCAAAACTGATTTTACATAAAATCACGGACACAATTTTCATAATGTGAATATTCACACAACTGACCTATGAAGTTTACAACAATAAAATATTTCAACATAAATATATTGTCTATCTTCGAAGGTTCCTCAAAACCCACGTTTCTGATTTTTCGAAAAAACATCAATTAATGCAACTTGCATACATAAACTCTCAAGGATTTTATTTAATAAAAAAAAAACTCATGAAAATAAAATATATCATCATATTTTGCAAAATATATGTCACGGCTGCATATACATATATAAAAAAAAATTATTTTTCCTTCTTATCGTCGTTATTTGTCTTTAAAACGAAGGTTTATTTCAAAAAATATTGTGAAAGCTCACATCTCATACATATGATAAAGTTTTGTATTTACATGAAAGCTCATAAGCAAAATTTTATCACTGGACACAAGTTCATCATACATATTTTCCTTCGTGTCATCATTATTTGTCTTTAAAACGAAGGATTTTTCCAATTTCATGAAAATTCACTTCTTTTATGATGAAACCTTGGTATACATGAAAGCTCATACACTAAGTTTTATCACTGGACCTAGGTTCATATAAAAAAAAATCTCTCCTAAATCAGGGATTATAATTAATTTTCAAAACTAACGACCGAACGAACATACGTTTTCAAAAACGAGGTTTTCTTCATAAAACTCACACTAATATACACACATGTATATAACTTCATCATGATCAAAGCATGAACAACTCATGAGGATCATAAACATCAACAAAAAAAAAACGCACCTGGGCGAATCTGCCGGAAGTTGGCCGGCGGCGGCGGTCGGACGGCGGCGAAGCTCCGGCAAAAAAAATTCCTCCACTCGCTGCTGACGTGAAGGTGATGGAGAGGTGATGAAGGTGCTGGCCGTGTGTGAAGGAAAAAAAAGGATTAATCCCTTTTATATCAATTTTATTTCCAAAACCTAATTTTCTAAGGATATCCTTATTGGGCCCGACCCGCGAATCTTAACCGACCACGGACTCGTCGTCCAAACCAGCGGTTCAACACCAATTTATGCTCATCAAACGACGCTCCAATCATGACATTGAAGCCTTCATCAAGTCGTGGTTTGCTCATGCTCTCTAAATCCGGTAACGTCTCAACTTACGACTAAGTTCAATTACTGGTATTATTATTTATGGCCGGAAAATCACCATTTAATGCTGACTGGGGAACACAGCTTTCCTCAGTAAGCAGGGGACTTAATGTAGATGGTGGATTTTCGACAAAGGCTAAATTCGTAAACTCATAATTATACGAAACTCTTATTCAGCAATCGGACGTGAGTATCGAGACACGAGTCTCTCATCGAATTCTCAACAGAGAGTACTTTCTCTCAGAGTACATGTAGATATGTAGTATCACCACTGGACAACGACATATCTCATGAATACTGAATACTTTCAGTGCTTATTTCTATATAGCATCACGAGATTGACAGCTCCTAGACAGCTTGCTCTGCTAGTATAGAGCGATAACATCTTCAGGAACAAACAACGATTTTACCCTGACTATATAAAGGATATGACTTACCGACAAGCTCATATCGGGATAATTAATGCTCCTAGACAGCTTGCTCTGCTAGTATAGAGCCACAAAGTTAATTATTCCTAATTAAGATTGATTCTGCCGTGACATTCACTACTAAATTCCCAGAATAATCTATTATTGCTCCTATTCCATGATCGAATCCACGACTGGTCCCATCGAACGGCAATAACAATTGCTCCTATTCCATGGTCGAATCCACGACTGGTCCCCTGGAATGGCAATAACAATTTTTCTGATTCTATGATCGAATCCACCACTTGATCTCATAGAATAGCAATAACTATATTATCTCATTACTCCGATTTCATGATCGAATCCACAACTGGTCTCATAAATGGTAATAGATAAAATCTTAATTACTCCGATTCTATGGTCGAATCTACCATCCCATGGAATGATAATGCTCACTTTATTATTCTGAATTCATAGTCGAATCCTCAGCTGATCCTATGAATTAATAATAAACATTTTATTACTCAGTTTTGTGAATTATTCTCCACCGAATTCCACAATTAGTAATGAATAATCAACAACCCGGCGTCTGAGTTACCTCTAAGTAAGCCCCGATTTAAATAGTGAAGGTGTATTCAACGATGATACACTAACAGTCACCGCACGAACGAGTATTTCAAAAATACAACGAAACGATGAACCTATGCAAAATAGAGAAGAAAATAATAAATAATTTAAAATATTGACCAGGGTGCTGGGAGCACGGACACACGACCGACCGACCGTGTCGTGGTCAATCCCACGCCAGTTTTATATTTTTAATGCATTTTATTATTTTCCAAGATTTGATGAAAATCCTCTCATTTTATCAAATCTCCTTCGTCTCAAGGAAACTCCTCGGTTTCATGGTACTTCCATAAATCTATAAAAAATAATATAAAATTAAGGAAAGGAGTGTGGGGCGTGACCATTGGCCAACCGGTCATGCCTTGGTCCCAACCGGCCCCACACCCACACCCACGGTTACTTATTATTTTATTATTATTATTATTTCTCTAATTTCATGAAAAAACTCCTTGATTTCATGGTATTTTTGCACAAATCATCAAATAATAATGAAATAATATAAATTATGAAAACTTGTGGGACCGGGACTTGGCTGGCCGACCATGCCCTAGCCGGTCCCACACGCCCTTTTGTTTTATTATTTTATTATTAGTTTTCCTTGAATTCATCAAATTCCTGGATTTTAGAGTATTTCTCTCAAATTAGGAAAAATTCCCTCAAATCATCAAAAATACCTAAAAAATATTAAAAAATTATAAAAACTCGTGGAACCGGGCCTAAGCCGGCCGGCTATGCCTCCACGGTCCCACACGCCCTTGTTTTTATTATTTTAATATTTTTTGCTTCCTTGAACTCATGAAAACTTCTTCAGTTCATGGAAACTCCCCAAATTCATGAATTTTTCATAAAATCATTATAAAATTAGGGAAACTTGTGGGACCGGGCCCTGGCCGGCCAGTCATGCCTTCCACGGTCCCACACGCCCTTGTTTTATTATTTTAATATCTTTTGCTTCCTTAAACTCATGAAAACTCCTTCAATTCATGGAAACTCCCAAAATTCATCAAATTTCTCAAAATTCATGAATTTTTCATAAAATCATCAAAATATTATAAAGTTAAGGAAAAGGCACCACGGGATCGTGGTCACGACCGGCCGACCATGCTGATGAGTGCTAAAAAGTGCATATTTCTATATATTTTTCTTGGCATTTAACTCATCCTTTGTGCATTAATTCTACATTTTATCCCATATTCTGTATTTTCGTTGTTTTCAAGAATTAATATTTTTATTAATTAATTTTGTATTTTTAGGTACCAAATAAAGTTTGGATGAATTGCGGAGCGAAAAGAACAGAAAAGTAGTGAAAAGTCGGGAGGAATTACACAAGGAAGCCGCGAAGAATGTTGTGCGCAAGACCAAAAGGCTAGAACTGGGCTTTAAGAGGAAGAATTGTCCTTAAAGAAGATATGGGCTTGGCATACCAAGGCCCAAAACCCTCACCCAAATCCATTTCCTATATCCATACCCGTTTCCCTTTCTAGCCGTCAGATTGGATCATCTCAGCATCTTATGGTCGCAGCATCGCCAGTACATCAAAGTCTGAAGCTCCTGTCTAACACTACAGCACCTAACTCCATCTTGAGCCGTCAGTTTCGTTGTATCAGGCATCCGACGGTCGATAGCATCCTCTTCACTTGTAGCCGTTAGATCAATCTATCATTTCCGCATCCCACGGCTCAGCTTTGCGAATCATCGAGACTTGATGCATCCGCTCAACACCCAAACACCTAACACCTATACCCGCAAAACAAACGCACCCTTCTTCCCAAAACCATCGACTCCGTCTTCTCCATTCCGTCTGCAGAGAAAACTCTGCCACCACCATCACCTCCACTGCCCCTTCTCAACCACCACAACTCCCACCAAAAGCCATCATGGCTTCTAACAACCACAACCCATCATCACTACCACGTCCTACATCTTCCTCAACAACTAATTTCATCTATTTTCACGCCACTGAACCCTAGGTGTGAAGTTGGTGAAATAGGTTGATGAGCTAGAAGTAATTGGAGCAGGACATGGAGCGGGAAGAGAAATAGAAGGATGGGTCGACGTGATGGAGCAGTTATTTCATCGAATTAGGTAAGATTTGGTAAACCCTAATTTTACTGTTTTTTTGGGAATTTGGGGATTTTGTTTGTAAACCCTAAATCGATTAATTGGATATAAATAGGGATGTGTGGGTGTTGTAGAAGGTATGCCTGGATTAGCCAGAGCACCACCAAGAGGCCTGGAATAGCCAGGACCTCAACTGTTAATGTTGTTTCAATTTCAGTTCAAGTTCAGTTCAATGTTTTAAACAATTTCAATTCCATTGTCATTTAATTTCATTATGTTCTAACTCCATTTGCTAGGGGTTAGATGATACTCTTGAATTGTAAGCTAGGATAGTCCTTGTTCATGTCATTGTTCTTGTAGTGCTGAAACTAAGTAGGATTGATAATTGGCTAGTTGAGTGAATGCACCTGTGATCAGCTGTGCTGTAAGAAGACAGCTGATTCTAGGGGTGTAAGAGTGAGAGTAGCTAAGGATTCAGTCCATTTGAAGGACTATGCTTAATTGAAGTAGGGAAGTTAGTAAACTTAGTGATCAAATGCACCTGTGATTGAGTGTGCTGTAAGAAGACACTCAATGCTAGGGGTGAACTAGAGAACTTAGGGGATTAACCTTCCACTAATGCGGATTGCTAGATAACTGGTTGAGCAAACAAGCCTGTGATCAGCTGTACTGTGAGAAGACAGTTGATGCTAGGGGTAAGTTAGTAAGATTAGTTAAATCATCCATAATATTCCCTGAGATGAAACAAGAACATGATTTGATTAGGATCTGCCTTAGTTTAGGATCAAGATGTGGATTCAAAAGCCCTACCATGTTCCTGTTTACTTGCTTTACATGCTACTGTTTTTCAGTTCTGTCACTGCCCTTGGCTAACAGCCTTGGTTTGTTTGTCTTTGTTTCACTGTTTCTTATTCACTACCACTGATTTTTCTTGTTAACTGTCACTTGCTTCATTACTTCAATTCACACCCAAGTCTCTGTGGTTCGACCCTGCCTTGCACACTCACTACAACAGACCCTGTGCACTTGCAGGTATCATTTCTGTGACTCTTTTAGAGAGCCACCAAGTTTTTGGCGCCGCTGCCGGGGACTGGTGCTGTGTTGAAGTTGTTTTCTTGCTTACATTCCTGCATCATAACTTGCATATTCATCTTTGCATTGCATTCCTGCATGAGCATTTAGTGTAGCATCTAGTGTAATTTTCCTGTTCTTTGTAGCTTGCTCTTAACTGATAACTCTGTTGAGTAACAGGTGCCTTCTCCAACTGACCTGTTGCTTGCCAAGGACCTGTTGCTGCTGCCAACAGCTGCTGTTGCTGAAGCTGTTGCCCCTGCTGTTGTTGCTGTGACCTTGCTGTGAGGGCCACAAACTGACCTGGTGCTGCTGCTGTTTCCTGCCAGGCCAAGCCTGTTGCTGTTGCTGAGTTGATCTGGTGTTGTTGTCTGCTGCTGCTGTAGCTAGACCAAAACACAACTGGGCTACACAAGCTAAGGAAAAGAACAAGGCCCAACTGGGTTGTGCAACTAAAAACAGAGCAGCTGGGCTGTGCTTAAGCAAGTAAGCCTAAACCCATTAAGAGAACCCAACCTGTGGGCTTCCATTTTTAATTTGTGGGCTTGTAATAATTTTTTCCATTTTTCTGTTGGGTTTGTAATTAATTTCTTGTGGGCTTGTTTGTTTAATTTCTTGTGGGCATGGTTTTAGATTGATTTGGGCATGTTGTTTAAATTAAAGAAAACTGAACTTTTGAAAGCCCAGTTGGGCCTCATATTTTAGTTAGTAGCTAGCCAAAGCCCAACTAAATTTCTGGGACTGTGGGCTTAACATCCATTTGAAAACTAAACATTTACACTGTGGGCTTGACCCAAAAAACAGAAAACGTTTTCAAAGCCCAGTTGGGCCTCGACCTTTGGCTATTTAAGAGCCCAAATTTCATATTGTTACCTGGGCTTGTTTCTGAACTGTGGGCCTGAACCAAAGTTCAAGTGGGCCAAAATTTCAAAATTCCAAAAACCAACAGTGAGCTTTACTCACCAGCAGTGGGCCTGTTTTTTCAAAAACGTAGCTGGGCTTCGCAAAACCCAACAGTGGGCTTGGTCTCCTTATCCCATTAAAAACCAAATGTTTTTCTCCCATAAAAACCAAAGTTTTCCGAATATTTCCCTAAAAACCAAAAATTTTCTTTTTCCCATCAAAACCAAATGTCTCCCGATAAAAACCAAATTTTTCCCAAAAAGTCCAATCCCATTAAAAACCAAATTTTCTTGTATAGAGTCTAGTAGATAGTTTCTTAGTTAAATCTTTTGTTTCTTTTGTACATATTTTGCTAATCCAATGTGACTCTTAACTGAAATATGTTGGATTTTTTTTCCTTGAATAACGGAGTTCTAATTTTGCTTTCGCCGTCAAATCGGGTATTCTCTTTCCGTTCTCTCTACTCAGCATAATCCTCTTCGTATGTTATAATTCTTTCATATTTTTAAACATTGAGGACAATGTTTAGTTTAGGTTTGGGGGTATAGAGTAGATACCACGATATTATGCCATAATTGAAAACAAGAACTCCTTCTTTTTGAAAAATTTAAAAATTCCAAAAAAAATTAAAAAATGATAAAAAAAAATAAATAAAAAAAACATAAAAATGGAGCTCATTTACCTTGAAATGTTGACTCTTGTGCAAATATGTAATTATTAGGAGTCTTAGTCTAGATATTTAGGCACCCTGATTCTAGCACAATTCACATGTGATAAGAAACTTGCACACGCACGATCTACCAATACATGTATAGCCTCGATCTTCAAGGTGTTTGATAGGAAGTTAGATTGCCAATCACTTTAGAATACTGAATGAGACTTGACTAGCTTGTTCTTTGGTTGGCTGGGATAGAAGTTGGAGGATACGTTAAGAAAAGCAACCATAGAATTTGACCGGATGCATTCGATAAGGGCCACCTCTTGCTAAGAGTCATGTAATTATGTTTTTCTTTTTGTTCATGTATCAAAAGTGTCACTATGTTGTAAAGATCAAAGTTATTTCTTCAAAAAAAAAAATCAGAAAAATTCAGAAAAATCAAAAAAATATTAAAAAAAAAAATAAAAAAAAATCAAGTATTTATTCATTCCATGTTTTGTCATGTTAAAGACAATAGTTCTCTCTTGTTCCAAAAATAAAAGAGAGTAATCAATGTAAATAAGAGTCATGTAAAGAGTCATCTTTTTGTATTAAATAGTCTTGTAATAAGCAAGGAGGGTGCATCCATCGATGTATAACGCGGGTAAACTGAAATATCACCAACTCATTGGGTGAACATTCACAATTCTCGTAAAGACGGAGAGCTAGCTTGGCTTAGAATTCGGTTCTTAGCCTAAAAACTATCTCTTGGTGATTAGTAGTCATAACTTCAGGTCATTCTAGAAACATGTGTAGATACACTTTACACTCTTATCACGTGTCTTTAGTTGTTATCAGTGCTAGGATTGTGCCTTTGATAGCTAGATTGACATCTCCATTTTGCTGTGAGCTTCTACTGTCTTGCACATGTCACATTTCATGGAATCTGAGCTTATATTTTGTCCTAGAACTTTGTAGGTACGTTCTAAGAAAACCTTCACGAGACTTCAACTCGTCCACTAGGGACACTTAGTGGTTTAAAAGGCTTAGTGCATACGCTAAATGCATTCGAGAGACCAGCGACAGTGGTATAGGTAGGATTTCCTTAGTTTTGTTTTACTTGAGGACAAGTAAAATTCAGGTTTGGGGGTATTTGATGAGTGCTAAAAAGTGCATATTTCTATATATTTTTCTTGGCATTTAACTCATCTCTTGTGCATTAATTCTACATTTTATCCCATATTCTGTATTTTCTTTGTTTTCAAGAATAAATATTTTTATTAATTAATTTTGCATTTTTAGGTTGTAAATAAAGTTTGGATGAATTGCGGAGCGAAAAGAGAAGAAAAGTAATGAAAAGTCGGGAGGAGTTACACAAGGAAGCCGCGAAGAATGTTGTGCACAAGACCAAAAGGCTAGAAGTGGGCTTGAAGAGGAAGAATTGTTCTTAAAGAAGATATGGGCTTGGCATACCCAAGGCCCAAAACCCTCACCCAAATCCATTTCCTATATCCATACCCGTTTCCCTTTCTAGCCGTCAGATTGGATCATCTCAGCATCCTATGGTCGCAGCATCGCCAGTACATCAAAGTCTGAAGCTCCTGTCTAACACTACAACACCTAACTCCATCTTGAGCCGTCAGTTTCGTTGTATCAGGCATCCGACGGTCGATACCATCCTCTTCACTTGTAGCCGTTAGATCAATCTATCATTTCCGCATCCCACGGCTCAGCTTTGCGAATCATCGAGACTTGATGCATCCGCTCAACACCCAAACACCTAACACCTATACCCGCAAAACAAACGCACCCTTCTTCCCAAAACCATCGACTCTGTCTTCTCCATTCCGTCTGCAGAGAAAACTCTGCCACCACCATCACCTCCACTGCCCCTTCTCAACCACCACAACTCCCACCAAAAGCCATCATGGCTTCTAACAACCACAACCCATCATCACTACCACGTCCTACATCTTCCTCAACAACTAATTTCATCTATTTTCACGCCACTGAACCCTAGGTGTGAAGTTGGTGAAATAGGTTGATGAGCTAGAAGTAATTGGAGCAGGACATGGAGCGGGAAGAGAAATAGAAGGATGGGTCGACGTGATGGAACAGTTATTTCATCGAATTAGGTAAGATTTGGTAAACCCTAATTTTACTGTTTTTTTGGGAATTTGGGGATTTTGTTTGTAAACCCTAAATCGATTAATTGGATATAAATAGGGATGTGTGGGTGTTGTAGAAGGTATGCCTGGATTAGCCAGAGCACCACCAAGAGGCCTGGAATAGCCAGGACCTCAACTGTTAATGTTGTTTCAATTTCAGTTCAAGTTCAGTTCAATGTTTTAAACAATTTCAATTCCATTGTCATTTAATTTCATTATGTTCTAACTCCATTTGCTAGGGGTTAGATGATACTCTTGAATTGTAAGCTAGGATAGTCCTTGTTCATGTCATTGTTCTTGTAGTGCTGAAACTAAGTAGGATTGATAATTGGCTAGTTGAGTGAATGCACCTGTGATCAGCTGTGATGTAAGAAGACAACTGATTCTAGGGGTGTAAGAGTGAGAGTAGCTAAGGATTCAGTCCATTTGAAGGACTGTGCTTAATTGAAGTAGGGAAGTTAGTAAACTTAGTGATCAAATGCACCTGTGATTGAGTGTGTTGTAAGAAGACACTCAATGCTAGGGGTGAACTAGAGAACTTAGGGGATTAACCTTCCACCAATGCGGATTGCTAGATAACTGGTTGAGCAAACAAGCCTGTGATCAGCTGTACTGTGAGAAGACAGTTGATGCTAGGGGTAAGTTAGTAAGATTAGTTAAGTAAATCATCCATAATCTTCCCTGAGATGAAGCAAGAACATGATTTGATTAGGATCTGCCTTAGTTTAGGATCAAGAAGTGGATTCAAAAGCCCTAGCATGTTCCTGTTTACTTGCTTTATATTCTACTGTTTTTCAGTTCAGTCACTGCCATCATCTCAAGTGTGTTTTAACACAACCAAGACTCTTTGTTACAACTCAGTTTTAGTGAAACCTTAAGCTTCAACTACACACACCTTGTCCCTGTGGATCGACCCGTATTTGCATTGTTCTACACCTCGACACCGTGCACTTGCGGTATCAGTTTGTGACTCTTTTAGAGAGCCACCAAGTTTTTGGCGCCGCTGCCGGGGACTGGTGCTGTGTTGAAGTTGTTTTCTTGCTTACATTTCTGCATCATAACTTGCATATTTATCTTTGCATTGCATTCCTGCATGAGCATTTAGTGTAGCATCTAGTGTAATTTTCCTGTTCTTTGTAGCTTGCTCTTAACTGATAACTCTGTTGAGTAACAGGTGCCTTCTCCAACTGACCTGTTGCTTGCCAAGGACCTGTTGCTGCTTTACCTGTGCTCAACCCTTGGTGCTGCTGCCAACCTGAGCTGCTGTGGCTCCTGTTGTTGCTGGCTGCCTGGTGCTGTTGCTGGATGCCTGGTGCTGTTGCTGTTGCTGCTGTACTCCTATTGCTGTTCCCTGTTCCTGTTGCTGCTGCCAGCCTCTGCTGCTGCCAAGACTGCTGCTGTGCTGCTGCATGTTGTTGCTGTTGAGTGCTGTGTAGCCCTGCTGTTGCTGGTGCTACTGTGCTGCTGAGGAGAAAATCACAAGCCCAACTGGGCCTGCTGAAGTTGCCGCCAAGCTTAACAAGTTGAGCCAAGCCCAACTGGGCCTCAACAAAGACAAAAGCTTAGGATGATCCAAAGCCCAACTGGGATTTTGCAACCAAACTGAGCAGCTGGGCTGTGCTTAAGCAAGTAAGCCTAAACCCATTAAGAGAACCCAACCTGTGGGCTTCCATTTTTAATTTGTGGGCTTGTAATAATTTTTTCCATTTTTCTATTGGTTTGTAATTAATTTATTGTGGGCTTGTTTGTTTAATTGCTTGTGGGCTTGTGGTGTTAGATTGATTTGGGCATGTAGGTTTAAATTAGAAAAACTGAACTTTTAAAAGCCCAACTGGGCCGCAGACCAAACAAGCAACAATTGGGCTATCTCAAAAGCTACATTGGGCTTCAGTTTGCATACACATTGTGGGCTTGTTCACCTTCCCTTGGCAAAGCAATTTCTCCCACCAATGTGGGCTTGCTCCCAATACTAAAACCAAAATTTTTGCTCCCAATTAAAAAAACCAAATTTTTCCCAAAAATCCAAACCCATTAAAAACTAAATTTTGGGCTTTGTAACATAGTTACTTAGCTTTTGAGCCAAATCATGTCTAGATCTTGGTCTACAGTTGGGGAATACAACAAATCCCTTAGAGAACTTGCGTATGGACATACTCCACGTTATGAACCTCCCATAGACCATGATGTCAATAGTTATAGGAATTATTATGGACATTTTCAAAGTCCTGAGCCTCAATCCATGAACCCTAATAACTATTCACACATGCATCATTCATCACAACGTGAAAATGAACATTTTGCTAGTGCCTCACTCACACAATCATCACTGATCGATCAATTAGAAGCTCGAATCGCAGCTTTAGAAATGCAATCACATGAGGAATCTGTCACATCTAATTTTCTTAGGCAACCTGAAATCTATGCATGTCCCGCATGTGGTAGTTTAGACCACCCTGTTGAGAATTGTCATATTTTGCATAATTTTAGGCAATCTAGAGAAAATCCAAGGTATGAAATGCCCATAAATTGTGAGAATGGTAGTCAGTGGGACCATAATCAATCCTTTGAGGGTTGCGATCAATATTTTGTAAACCCTAATGACCATGCACACATGTACCATTCACCACAATTTGAACATGAAGAATTTTGTACTCCCATGAATTTAGACTCCACCACAGAAGCTTTCAGACTCAGTGAGCAAAACTTTGATAGATCTACATCACGAATTCAGGCATGTTTAGATCAGATTTTGCTTCACCTACAAAAGGAGGAAATTCATGAGGAAATGTATGTTGTCCCTAATGAAGTGTCTAGTCCCATTCTTGTAAATGATGTTGAATATGAACCTAATTTAGAGGAACATGAGTCGACTAATGACACCACCACTGTTAATGAGGACCAATATGCATGCTACCATGATGATGATTATGATGATATGTTAGAAGAACATGAAAATATTGTGGAACCTGTTGGTTCAAAAACATATGGCTTCTCGCCCTCGACCTTCATGAATGTTGTTCTTTCTAATACTCATTGTAATTCATATGATTTTGATATTGACATGGGATTCGTACAATTATTCTGTGAAGATGAGCATGACATAGGAATAGTTGAATCTTCTGTAGACACTAATGTTAATATGCATGAAAATATATTTGATGTGTCTGATTCTCTACCTAGGTCACATTGTGATATTTCTCCTGATTTGCCGATGCATGAGAATAAATCTGTTGATGATGTTGATGACTCTGATTGTGATCTTGCCAATTTGTTTGATGATTGTGAGCATGTTGTGACACGTGTAGAATACTTAGGAGATGTTGATGTGATTAGTAATGATGTGTCTATCGTCCTACATAAGTCACAATCTGATGGCCTTCCACCCAACCTAGATTTGGTTTGTACCCATATTGTCAAACCGACTTTTCTGCCTAATCTAGGTTTGGAACTGTGTGCTTCCCAAGTCCTTTTGGACTATTTTGCATCTAAGTATAATATCTTTGAGGAGCCACAGTTGGAATTAGCATGTTTGCCCGTCCCTAGCACAGTTCATTTCGAGCTAGACCTTATGCATGATGAACCCCCAAAACTGCGAGATTTTGTTTCAAAAATTTTGTCCGTTGAAAAATCCAGGTTTGGGGGTAGCTCATTTTGTTTCACAGTTTCACTTGCGTTTCTTTCCTGTTATATTTGTGTGAAGCTGTTGAAACCTCTACACTTCGTCTTTTGGGTTGATCCTCAACTCTTTAGATTATTGGTGTATGGTGAATTTTTTGTACATAATCCAGTAGATAAATTTTTTTTTTTTAAAAAAAAAAAACCCTTTTGTTCCTTTTGTATATATTTTGCTAATCCAATATGATCTCGGCTGACATATGTTGGATTCTTGCCTTGAATAACGGAGTTCTAATCTTGCTTTCGCCGAAATCGGGTATTCTCTTTCCTTTTTCTCTACTCAGCATGATCCTCTTCATATGTTGTATTATAATATTGTTCATATTTTGAAACATTGAGGACAATGTTTAGTTTAGGTTTGGGGGTGAAAAGTAGATACTTTGATAATATGCCATAATTGAAA